>NC_083448.1:18802067-18837067 GCF_020745735.1 Hemiscyllium ocellatum
CACATCAATGAGTGTCTTCAGATTCCAATCACTGCCCCTTGACATTCAGTCGTGCTCCTGTCACTGAATCGTCTATAAACAACATCCCAAGCAATGTCATTGATCAGAAACTCAACGGGACTCATGGTATATACCCAACATCAGCAAATCAGAAGCTGGAAAACCTGAGGGGAATAACTCCCCTCCCGACTCCCCAAGGTCTGCCCACCACCCACAAGGCACAAGTCAGGAGGGTGAGGGAATACTCCCCACTTGCCCCTGGATAGGGGCAGCTCCAACAACATTCAAGAAGCTCAACACCATCCAGGACAAAGCCCCCACTTGATTGGCAGCACACCCACAAGCATCCCCTCCCTCCCCCACCGACGCTCAGTAGCAGCAGTGTGTACCATCTACAAGATGCATTGCAGAAATTCCCCAAAGACCCTCAGGCACCACCTTCCAAACCCACCACCACTTCCATCTGGATGGACAAGGGCAGCAGATACATGGGAACACCAGCCCCTGCAAGTTCCCCTCCCAGCCCCTCACCATCCTGACTTGGAAATATATCGTCGTTCCTTAACTGTTGCTGGGTCACAATCCTGGAATACCACCCCCCCATCCCCCCGAGGGCATTGTGGGTAAACCCACAGCACAGCGGATCGATAAGGCAGTTCACCCCCACCTTCTCAAGGGGCACCACACCCCCACCACAAACATTCCTCCCCATTCCCCAAAACACACCCAGGTGGTGGAAGGTGAAAGCGCGGAGACCTCTCAGGGAAGCAGTTGGTGAAGAATCAGCGGCCAGGCGTACCCAATCACCACTGGGGTCTTGTCTCCCCACTCACAGTCACGGCTGGTGGTGACAGAAATCCAAAGCAGGATGAGCAGGTTGGAGCGAGCCTGGCAGAGAACAGACACTGCCCATGGCTGCTGAATTACTGATGAGCCAAACCTGATGGCCATCGTAGCTGAACAACATCATCACCCAGGAACCAAATCCACCTCAGCTTCCTGTCTGGAACCCACCAACACCACCCAATTCGTCCTTCCAGCTGGAGTGGGTTCCCTTGTCAGGTCCACCCTGAGATAATGAGGTGAAAACTGGAACCATGATTTGGAGATGGTGGTGTTGGACTGAGGTGGGGCAAAGTTAGAAATCACACAGCACCAGGTTCCAGTCCAACAGGTTTATTTGGAAGCACTAGCTTTCGGAGCGCTGCTCCTTCATCAGGTGGGTGGACCCAGTGTACCAGGGGAGATCTCACCGAAGGAGCAAGGCACCATCACATCATCTGGACTCCAAGCTCCCACACCGAGAGGCCGTTGGACCAGTTCCTAACTGCGGTCATGAAGCTAAATGTAGAATACAGTGTTATAGCGACAGAGAAGGTGCAGAGAAAGACCACTTTTATACAGACGGAGAACATTCTGACAGCTGCAGACAAATCTGATACCAGCCGGGAAGGACCTCTCCTTCAATCTGTCCGATTCACAGCCTTGCATCTTTCCCAAGCAGACAGGATGGATGAGAGGAGAACCTGCCTGGGAAGAGGTCCAGGAGGGTGTTGGCTGCTTTCCTGAGGCAGATGGAGTCAGTGGATGGGAGGCTGGGCTGGGCTGCGTTCACAACTCTCGACAGGTTCTTGTGGTCTTGGTCAAGATTAGAGTGGAGCTGGAAAAGCACAGCAGATCAAGCAGCATCCGAGGAGCAGGAGAGTCAACGTTTCGGGCGTAACCACCTTCACCAGGAATGTGGACAGCATTTTTACAGGAAGGGGGTGGGAGGTGGTGTCATCCAGGTAGCTGTGGGAGTCAGTGGGTTTGTCGTAGATGTCTGTGTTGAGTTGATCACCATTGATGGAGATGGGGAGGTCCAGGAAGGGGAGGGAGGTGTCCGAGATGGTCCAAGTAAACTTGAGTCAGGGTGGAAGGTGTTGGTGAGGTTGATGAACTGTTCACCCTCCTTGTAGGAGCACGAGGTGGCGCCGATACAGACATCAATGTCATGGAGGAAAAGGTGGGGCATGGTGCCAATGTAACTGTGGAAGATGGACTGTTCCATATACCTGACAGAGAGACAGGCATAGCTGGGGCCCATGTGGGTGCCCATGACTGCACCCTTGGTCTGGAGGGAGTGGAAGGATTGGAAGGAGAAGCTGTTGAGGGTGAGGACCAGTTCAGCCAGGCAGATGAGGGTGTCGGTGGAAGGGGACTGGTTGGGGTGGCGTGAGAGGACAAACAGAGGGCTTGGAGACCCTGGTCATGATTAATGGATGTGTACAGGGTAATACACAGGCCTGGAGTCAGGAGCCAGCAGGAAGGACTCACATGACAGCACAGCAACTGAGGACTTACATCTCAGTTCATCAGATCCAACAGCAAAGTGGACAGACTTGGAGCAGAAACAGTGACCTTTGACACTCACAGATTGTTGGGAAGAGTCCGATCAGGTAGGGGAATGTGCTGTCCTTCCCCAGCCTGGGGCTGGCTCACTCACACAGCTCCTGGAATGAGGAGGTTTCCCTTCAATGGGGTCAGCCCCAACCTGACCCGATGTTGTGTTGGTTCAATCCACAGGGAGGGTGCTCTGACACGGTTAGTGCTATCCCTGAGGATCACGGTCTCAATCCTAGTCATCTCGACGTACAGTTGTGAAGATGGTTTATGCATCTCCATGAAAAGGGATAATAACGTCATTGGAAACTCACTCCACGGTGTCCTGCTAAAGTCATTTCAGTTGATTTTCGACAGATCGTTTCTATTACAATCAGAGTTCCAAGCCAGTCCTTCAATGTGTTCAACAGCTGCCCACAAACTTCACAAGAAATTCTCCAATCTTACATTTCTGACAAGATTTCCATGTCAGCTTCAATAATCCACTTCGGAAAACAACTTGTTTGTGATCTCGGTGTTTCCAGCAGCAGAGAGCAGCACCCAGTGTGTCAGGAATGGGTCTATCCTGGACAGGACACAGTGATCCCAGTGATGGGCAACAGCAACAATGCATTCCCACAGCCGTCCACTAACTGGTGTTGTGGGCACGGCTTGGGGGCCTTGGCATTTGCTCCATTCAGTCAGGGCAGAGAGAGAGAGAGAGAGAGAGGGAGAGAGAGAGGGAGAGAGAGAGAGAGAGAAAGAGACTGTCTCCCATTTTCAGTTTTCTGTCATGTCTGGGGTGGAGTCGCAGAGTCATAGAGATGTACAGCACGGAAACAGATCCTTCAGTCCAACTCATCCATGCTGACCAGATATCCCAAACCAATCTAGTCCCACCTGCCAGCACTTGGCCCTATCCCTCTAAATCCTTCCTATTCATACACCCATCCAGATGCCTTTTAAATGTTGTAATTGTACCAGCCTCCACCACTTCCTCTGGCAGCTCATTCCACACACGCACCACCCTCTGTGTGAAAATGTTGCTCCTGAGGCCTCTTTTCAATCTTTCCCCTCTCACCCTAAACCTAAGCCCACTAGTTCTGGACTCTCGCACCCCAGGGAAAAGACTGTGTCAATTTATCCTATCCATGATTTTGAGATGCCAGTGTTGGACTGGGGTGTACAAAGTTAAAAATCACACAACACCAGGTTATAGTCCAACAGGTTTAATTGGGAAACACTAGCTTTTGGAGCGACGCTCTTTCATCAGGTGGTGGTGGAGTATAAGATTGTAAGACACAGAATTTACAGGAAACGTTTACAGTGTGATGTAACGGAAATTATATATTGATAAAGACCTGGATTGTTTGTTAAGTCTCTCATCTGTTTGAATGACCATGTTGGTTTCAGTTCTTTCATATTTTTTAGATTTGATTAGATTACTTACAGTGTGGAAACAGGCCCTTCGGCCCAACAAGTCCACACTGACGCGCAACCCACCCGTACCCCTATATTTACCCCTTACCTAACACTACGGGCAATTTAGCATGGCCAATTCACCTGACCCACACATCTTTGGACTGTGGGAGGAAACCGGAGCACCCAGAGGAAACTCACGCAGACACGGGGAGAACGTGCAAACTCCACACAGTCAGTCGCCTGAGTCAAGAATTGAACCCGGGTCTCTGGCGCTGTGAGGCAGCAGTGCTAACCACTGTGCCACCGTGCCACCCACATTTAAATTGCAAAACTTTCTTCAAAAGTTACATACTCAAGTGAACTTTAAGAATTTGTCCCACAGGCGACAGGCGAGGATGCTCTGAGATATGGTACATTGGTGAGACCGAGCAGAGGCTATGGCAACGGATAATGGACACCGCACAACAATCTACAGACAGGAGGGTTCCCTCCCAGTTGGAGAACATTTCAGCGGTCTGGGACATTCAACCTTGTGCCTTCGGGTGACCATCCTCCAAGGCGGACTTCAGGACAGGCAACAACGCATCGTAGCCAAGCAGAGGCTGATAGCCAAGTTGGGTACCCATGGGAATGGCCTCAACCAAGACATTGGGCTCATGTCACACAACAGATGACCCCATAGCACTACACACCGACAGACAGATAGACCCCAGCTCGGACGCCATTAACCATGCGGCTGCTGCAACTACTATCCCCATGGCGATGGATGATGTCACTTCCGCCCCTCAGCATGGCCGCTTCCACAGCCACTTCTGCCCCTCACAATTCCTCACGCATCACACGTGGCCGAACTGGTCCTCACCCTGAACAATTTCTCCTTTGAATCCTCTCACTTCCTCCAGACCAAAGGGGTAGCCATGGGCACACGTATGGGCCCCAGCTATGCCTGTCTCTTTGTTGGCTACGTAGAACAGTTGATCTTCCGTAATTACACCGGCACCACTCCCCACCTCTTCCTCCGCTACATTGATGACTGCATTGGCGCCACCTCGTGCTCCCGCGAGGAGGTTGAGCAATTCATCAACTTCACCAACACATTCCACCCTGACCTTAAATTTACCTGGACCATCTCTGACACCTCCCTCCCCTTCCTGGACCTCTCCATCTCCATTAATGACGACTGACCTGACACTGACATTTTTTACAAACCCACCGACTCCCACATCTCTTCCTACCCTACTTCCTGCAAAAATGCCATCCCGTATTCCCAATTCCTCTGCCTCCGCCGTATCTGCTCCCAGGAGGACCAGTTCCACCACAGAACACACCAGATGGCCTCCTTCTTTAGAGACCGCAATTTCCCTTCCCACGTGGTTAAAGATGCCCTCCAATGCATCTCGTCCACTTCCCGCACCTCTGCCCTCAGACCCCACCCCTCCAACCGTAACAAGGACAGAACCCCCCTGATGCTCACCTTCCACCCTACCAACCTTCGCATAAACCAAATCATCCGCCGACATTTCCGCCACCTCCAAAAAGACCCCACCACCAGGGATATATTTCCCTCTCCACCCCTTTCCGCCTTCCGCAAAGACCGTTCCCTCCGTGACTACCTGGTCAGGTCCACGCGCCCCTACAACCCACCCTCCCATCCTGGCACTTTCCCCTGCCACCGCAGGAACTGTAAAACCTGTGCCCATACCTCCTCCCTCACCTCCATCCAAGGTCCTAAAGGAGCCTTCCACATCCATCAAAGTTTTACCTGCACATTCACTAATATCATTTATTGCATCCGTTGCTCCCGATGTGGTCTCCTCTACATTGGGGAGAGTGGGCGCCTCCTAGCAGAGCGCTTTAGGGAACATCTCCGAGATACCCGCACCAATCAACCACACCGCCCCATGGCCCAACATTTCATCTCCCCCTCCCACTCTGCCGAGGACATGGAGGTCCTGGGCCTCCTTCACCGCCGCTCCCTCACCACCAGATCCCTGGAGGAAGAACGCCTCATCTTCCGCCTCGGAACACTTCAACCCCAGGGCATCAATGTGGACTTCAACAGCTTCCTCATTTCCCTTTCCCCCACCTCATCCTAGTTTCAAACTTCCAGCGCAGCACTGTCCCCATGACTTGTCCGGACTTGTCCGACCCGCCTACCTCCTTTTCCACCTATCCACTCCACCCTCTCCTCCCTGACCTATCACCTTCATCCCCTCCCCCACTCACCCAACGTACTCTATGCTACTTGCTCCCCATCCCCACCCTCCTCTCATTTACCTCCCCACCCTTCAGGCTCTCTGCCTGTATTCCTGATGAAGGGCTTTTCCCCGAAACGTCGATTTTCCTGCTCCTCAGATGCTGTCTGACCTGCTGTGCTTTTCCAGCACCACTCTAATCCAGACTCTGGTTTCCAGCACCTGCAGTCAGTGTTTTTACCCTGACAGACAGACACACACCCACATGCACACATACATATAAGTTTATGGGGTGAATTTGGACTTGCAGAATTCCAAAAACTACATGAAAATCCATGTAAGATTCTGTAAATCTGTTGTTTAGATTAGAATCAGTCTGACCATTGTGGCAGAGACAGTCTCACCCAGGAAAGCTCACACCTTCAATACATTATCTGAGCCGACATGACACCAACTGTTAAGGTTCACTTAAGAATGTAAATTTAAAAAAGTTCTGCTATCTACATACAAAAGAACTGAAGCCAACATGGTCATTCAAAAAGATGAGAGACTTAACAAACAATCCAGGTCTTTATCAATACATAATTTCCGTTATATCACACTGTAAACGTTTCCTGTAAATTCTGTCTTACAATCTTATTCTCCACAACCACCTGATGAAGGAGCAGCGCTCCAAAAGCTAGTGCTTCCAAATAAACCTGTTTATAACTATAACCTGGTGGTTTGTGATTTTTGACTTTATCCTATCCATGCCTCTCATGGTTTTATAAACCTCTATAAGGTCACCCCTCAGCCTCTGACACTCCAGGGAAAACAGCCCCAGCCTGTTCAGCCTCTCCCTGTAGCTCAGATCCTCCAACCCTGGCAACATCTTTGTAAATCTTTCCTGAACTCTTTCAAGTTTCACAACATCTTTGCTATAGCAGGAAGACCAAAACTGAAAGCAGTATTCCAACAGTGGCCTAATTAATGCCCTGTACAGCCGCAACATGACCTCCCAACTCCTGTACTCAATACTCTGACCAATAAAGGAAAGCATACCAAATGCCTTCTTCACTATCCTATCTGCCTGCAACTGTACTTTCAAGGAGCTATGAACCTGCACTCCAAGGTCTCTCTGTTCAGCAACACTCCCTCGGACCTTACCATTAAGTGTATAAGTCCTGCTAAGATTTGCTTTCCCAAAATGCAGCACCTCACATTTATCTGAATTAAACTCCATCTGCCACATCTCAGCCCATTGGCCCATCTGGTCCAGATCCTGTTGTAATCTGAGGTAACCCTCTTCGCTGTCCATGACATCTCCAATTTTGGTGTCATCTGCAAACTTCCTAACTGTACCTCTTATGCTCGCATCCAAATCACTTATATAAATGATGAAAGTAGAGGACCCAGCACCAATCCTTGTGGCACTCCACTGGTCACAGGGCCCAGTCTGAAACAACCCTCCACCACCACCCTCTGACTTCTACATTTGAGCCAGTTCTGTATCCCACTGCAATCTCCCCTACACCCAGTCTGTATTGTGTAATGGGGTCACTCACACCTCCTGTGTTCCCCCACCAGCCTTGGTGTCAATGCCCAAATTATGTGTTGCACAATCTGTCCCTTCCTCCCGGTTCTGGATGTTCACGATGAATAGCCAAGCCTGGTTCCCGTCGGTCCCCCTCCTCCCAGCTTGCTGACCCTCCACACAAATCCATCCAGTTCTCTGGCTACACCACAACACAATGGGTAGCTGTTACTTTCTCCTTTTACTGCACTTTGACCTCTCCTGCGATGGTGACACTTGTTGTTTCCTCTCTCTGTCTCCTCCCTTGTGTCTCTGTCTCATCGTCATCCACCTGGATCCTGCGGCCCTGAATATCTGACCCAAACCACACACTCAGTGTGTCTGCTCTGTTATAGGGAGAGACAGACAAGCTGCAGATACTGGACTCCAAAGCAGACAGGTGGGTGGTTGGAAGAACACAGCAAGCCATGGGTTTGACCTGAAACGTTGACTTCTCCACCTCCTGAAGCTGTCTGGCTCGCTGCGTTCTCCCAGCCTCTTCCCAGTCCACTATTCCGGGGAGAGGCTGGATTGGTTGGGAATTCTTCACAGGGGTGTAGGGGGCTGAGTGGTGACCTCGTGGGGGTTTATAAAACAGTCCAGGTGAAGGGCAGGTGTCTTGTCACAACAATAGGGGATTTCAAGGCTCAGGGGCATAATTTGAAGGTGAGAAGTCAAAGGTTTTAAAAAGATTTGACGGGCAAATGTTTTGCACAGAGAGCTGTTTGTGTGTGGAATGACCTGCCAGAGGAAGTGGTGGATGTGGGTATACATTTGGATCAGTCCATGGATCGGAAAGGTTTGGAGCAGGCAGGGGGGATGAGTTTAGTTTGGGATTTTGGACAGCTCGGACTGGTTGGACTGTAGGGTCCTGTCTGACTGTACGTTCGATTCACTGACAGTAACTTCTCTCTGTCCTCTCATCCATTGTGAAGCTCTTACTGTCTGTTTTGATGTTGCTGAACAGGTGAAATGGCAGAATTGCAGCGATGGAATTGGCCACTGGCCTTTGATTAGTTGACCGTGACTCTGTGGTGGAGGACAGACTCCTGTAACCCAGACCCAGGGTCACCGCTATCTCCCTTTCCCCACTCGGTCCTCAACCCAGCAACGCCTCAGGAAGATGTGCACACTGGACTCAACATCACGTGCAAGCATTCCACATCAGTGAAGCAAATCCCCGGCAGCTTTCTGGAATATTCCAAAGGCATAATGACATTGATTTTGGACAGGGGAAGCAATTTCTTTTGTTTCTGAAGTCTGACATGCTCAGTTTCGAGTTGGGTTGTCAAATTACTGCACAGCATCCAAACATAACATTCAATTTGAGTGTTTCCATTTCATTTGAAGTGGTCGGAATGTAATTTTTCCCTGAGCTTGATAACTGGAAGTGGGCAGCCATTCCCAGAATGACTCAAACACCAATCCTCACGCTGGTCAACATTCCTCTCTGTGACAGAGACAGGAGACTGGATGGTGCTGGGGGGGAGCTATCACCAACAAGGTAGCTTTCCGATTCACCTGCCACACCCCACCCTCGCTTTGTGGGGGTTTGGTGCCGAATTGAAAGTCAGAGCGAACTTTCCTGCGGCCAAAATCTCTTGACAGATTTTGCTGGTCTTGGTACCGTTCTGTCCCTCCCCCATTCCAAATCTCCCCCATTGCTCCAATCCTCTGATACAGTAGATGTATCCTTCTCCACAGCAACTGACCGGGAACCCTCCTGAAGTTGAATTTGGCATTTGTTGATTATCTGAGAGTCTCTGCAGCACTCTGTGCTTTCTGATTTCCCACTTCCACTGCTTGCAGCGTTATGGTCGATTTTTATTATTGAAATGAAACGTGCTATGAGCTTGACAGCGTCACCATTTGGCTGCAGGGTCCAGAGAGACTGCCCCTGCATTTCCCTCCAACACATTGAACAATCCTTCATCCAGCTCCCTGCTCAATCACACCCCAAGCACAGACATTCACCGAGATTCCTCAGCCAGCACCTTCCAAACCCACCACCACTTCCATCTAGAAGGACAAGGGGCAGCAGATACATGGGAACACCACCCCCTGCACGTCCCCCTCCGAGTCACTCACCACCCTGACGTGGAAATGTATCACTGTTGCTTCACTGTCACTGGGTCAAAATCCTGGAAGTCCCCCCCGAAGGGCATTGTGGGTCAGCCCACAGCACATGGACTGCAGTGGCTCAACAAGGCAGCTCACCCCCATCTTCACAAGGGGCAACTAGGGACGGCCAGTATATGGTGGCCACATCTCAGGACACAGCTTTTAAAGACGTACAAACCAGTAAGTGAACAGGAAGTAATGGGCGGTTCACTCAAGACCGGAACAAGCTGCCTTTCTCAAGAGAGCAGTAACCTTGGCTTCTTGTCTCGACAGGTCACTCAGATTCTGGGATGTTTTGGAGGGGGAGTGGTTTCTTGCTTGTGTTCATGTTATGTTTTGGCTCTGTGCACATTCTCCCATCAGACATATCCCATGAAGGAACCTCATGTGAACACTAGCAATGGGGTATGGGGTCTCTGGGATATCTGGGCTGAGGGTGCACTGTGACTCAGAGAGAATGTGACCCCAGTCCTGCTCTCCACGAGACAACATGATGGGAGGAAGCTCTCAGCGAGAACAGGGGACAGGGTTGAGACCACTGTGCCCAGATTTCAGAGGGTTCCTGTGGAGCAGAGGTGTGACAGTTCATGAAACATCGCAATGACACACACACACACACACACACACACACACACACACACACACACACACACACACACACACACAGTGCCTGAGCAGATCAACCAGGGCACCTCGACCCCACAGCAACCTTGCACCAATATCACAGAGCAGTACATCACTGAGTATAAATCCAACACAGCTACAACAGTCAAGATTGCAAAATGCAGGCATCTCACACTCCGTTCCAACACAGACATGAACAGGATCCATTAGCCCTTCTCAAACTGTACTGTAGACCAGAGCCTGGCATATCCCTTCAATACACTTTCCAAACAGATTTTATATTCATACACAAGAGATAGTTCTTTTCAAATGTGAAGACTGACCTTCTTGAGTTGTCTTTCTCCTTGAATAAGGTCTTACAGCGAGACAGCAAACGATGTGACTTGTCCCCTCTCAGCTGACAGCTCCGACATCTGGGCTGTCTCACAGACTGACATCGCTCCAGCAAACACTGAATGTAAATGGTCAGCTGAAGCTCAGCTCCTGAAACCACAAACAAACACAACTCAGTCTGAGCTGAATCAAGGCACCTAGCTCCTGTTTCATTCACACCTTTTGGGACTTTTTACAGATTGGGAAGAGAGCTGTCTGCAGATTACCCAGTTTGGGAAGAAAAAACAATGGAGCCAGACATGTGAACACACAAAAGGACTGTATCTCAGGCAACAGCTGTTGGATTAAATTGAGAAGGAAATGAGATGGGTGAGGGCAGAATTGGGAACACTTCCTTTCTCACAGCGTCTTGAGATAATGTAAACTCCTGGGACACACCCATTCAGTGAGAACTGAAGGATATCTATAAATTAACACCTGTGGTCTCAGGTTAAAGCCTCACACCACAAGGAATCTTTAAAACCTATTCACGATCTTCCTTTTTTTACTCAGCACTTTTCTTTGACTGAAACACTCCCACCAGGGTTGTGTATATGTGTTTGTTGTCACATTTCATTGTTTTTATCGGGCTTACTCAGTTAGAAACTTCGCCTTGCCTTCACTCAAGAAAAGACCCAACCAAGATTCACTCAGGACGTTAAGGGATGTATCAAATAGAATTTCACAAAAAAACATGCAACATGACAAAGATTTCTGGTAAGGTTCAGAAACCAAGTGACGATGATATAAAAGGTATAAAGTGAAAGAAATAAACCATAGGGAAACAGAGTGAGTAATAAAAAAATGAACAGTAAGAGCTTCTTTCGAAATGCAGCTCGATTTTGACAGTCACTCGTTTGTCAGCCCAGTGTGACAGAGCTGCACGCCATAAAGCATTAAAGACCTCTGGTGGAGCGGGTTGAAGTGTTGTCGGACAGGAAAGGTGGGTCCTCACCTCAGCTCACCCAACCACATGACCTCAACGGATTAGGTACTGCAGCGCTCTTGGTGTGAGAATTCCCAACAATTCCACAGCAGATTTCCAGGAGCTTTGAGTGACCATCAGTCTCTTTCCAAGTCTGAGACTGATCTTACTCCAGTGCCTGGATAATTGGCAGTCAGTGCCTTTGTAGTTACCTGCGTGAGAAAGAAGCACACAGGGACGATCTCTGAGAAACTGTGTCTCAGCCTCTCACTGCCTCTGCAGACCATCAGGATGATACAACGTTCACAACTTCCAGCTCGATCAATCCCTGTTTTCATGCAGACCATGATTTTCCTTCCCCCCCAGCTCTGTGCACACATGTGGAAAAACCTTTCTGAACATCACTCCTGAAGAGCTCTGGCTCGGATTGTTAAACTATGCATCACAATTCCAGAGCTCCCTCCCTTTCCCAGACACAGCACAAATATCAGCCTGCTCACTCCATCTGTTCTTGCCAATATCTTGAGAATGAAGTCATACATCGCTGGTTACCATCGGGATACGGGAGGTGGTTGTGAGGCTTTCACACTGCAGAGGGATGCAATCTCAGCTCGGAATGCCATCCTCATAGTTCAGCTTTCAATCCCTGTCCATTGACAGTATCACACCTCGCTGACTCCCAACCCCAGGCCAACACACACACACACACACCTTGGGCACGAGATGGGGGATAGTGAGGGGGGAGGGGGGCTTAAACCACTGCTTTCCCTCAATTCCTTTCTGCAGATGCGCCCCACCACGGTTTCATTCTCTGGGACAGACAGGCACGTGGTACAGTGCGAAAGAGAGTCATTCTGCCCATCGAGTGCGCTGCTGTCCCCCAAGGATGAATCTGGTCAGTCCCTCACTCCATCCGTGTCACCCCCCCCTCACTATCCCATTTCCTTTCAGCATCATTCACCGTCTCCCAGATACCCCCTGTCCATTCCCACCTCGACATCCACAATACCCCCATCCCTTCCTCAGAACCAGTGCTTCCTTGAAAAACATCCCTCAGCGCCCCCCCCCCCCCCAGCTGCTTCTGTGATCCAAGGAGCCCAGGTTATGGAGCATTCCCGAGACTGGGAGAGGAGAGGAAAGGTCCTGGGAAGACAGGAGATAAGGTGCAGGGAGGGAGCCTCATGTGTGTGTTCACTGTCCAACAGGGGGATCTTTCAGGAGTAGGACTGCCCCCCAGTCTTCCCCAACTCCATCTCTGCATTTCGACGGAGAGAGTGACAGAGATTCCCTGGGGATTCGGACAGGACCGAGGGGAGGTGGGAAGTGGGTAAAGGCTGTAATGATTGATCTGTCAGGCTTGGGTGGGTGGAAGGTGAGAGGAACAGCTATGCCCTGGCCCACATTTCATCGTCCAGATGGGAGAGCGTTGTAAGGCTGAGGACCTCTCAGTGTGGTGGGACAGATGAGCACAGACATGGAGGCTAAGCAAGGACGATGAGAAATCACACTTGGCTTATATCCGTCAAACAGAGGCCATTGCCACCCTCCATGGACAGAGTGTGAGACACTACATTCCTTATGTATCCCAGAGCCAGGGCTCAATCACTGAGCTCCACCTCCTGCCTCCGCCATATACCTGATATAACCATGAGCTCAGAGCAAAGGCATTGACCATCTCATCCAACATGTACACGTGTGTTACAGAGTCCACAAGGTCTCTCTGAGGCAGATTTACTGGGATCAAAACATTTCTGTCCACAGACACTGCCAGATCAGCTGCGTTTCTCCAGCAATTCCTGTTTCCTACCCAGAAGGTTCAAAGCTGTGCAGGTTAGAGTGAGTTGGCCATGCTCAATTGCCCCATAGGGATGGGTAGGTTTGGTGCATTAGTCAGGGGTAAATATAGGGGAGGGGAATGGGTCTGGGTGCATGAGATGTGATCCTTTATACTAACAGGAGTCAAAGTAAGGAGCTGATATTTCAGTGACACAGGACATTGGAGAGACCACAACTCAGATATTGTGCAGATTTTCAGTCTCTCTGCTTAAGGACGGATATAAATGCTTTGAAGGAAGATAAGGGGAGGTTTACTGGACTGATCCCTGGAACGAATGAGCTGCCTGGTGAGGAGAGGTTCACCAGAACTGGGTTTGTTCCCACTGGACAGCACAAGAGCGACAGGCTGACCTGACTGAAGTCTAGGAGACCCTGATGAGGAGCTCCCAACAAGGGGCAGATGGAAAACAGGCTGCCTCATGGAGTAGAGTCCAGGATTAGGAGACACTGTTTTAATATGAGGGATCTCCGTTTCAGGACAGAGATGAGGAGAATGTTGGTTGGTTTTCCCTCAGAGGGTTGTGTGAGTTTGGAACGTTCTGTCTCAGAAAGTGGTGGGGCTGAGGTCATTGAATCTTTTCCAGACAGACAGAGGTGGATGGACTGGTGTTGGACAGAGGGATCAAAGGTGGTCAGTGAGAGATGGGAATGTGGGATCCCAAAGACAGACAGATCAGGAGTGATCTGACTGAACGGAGGGGCCGAATGGCCTCCTCCTGCTCTGGCTTCTTAATGGAAGGCTGTCCCTGCTCACACACAGCGCTCTGTGTGATTGGAACCTCAGCCAGGATACATCCACAGGGCAAGATCAGCCGTAACTGATGGAGATGGTTCAGCTGGTGTGACCCCACCCAGCGCAGAGGAACAGGCCAATCCCAGCTCACCCCTGGGTTTCCAGACTCTTCCATGTGGTGGAGGGGGACTTGCTGAGTGAGTTCCATTGGAGACAGACTCACCACAGGCAGCTCAGAGAGTTACCAACCCAGGAAACACTCCACCACAACGGGGTGGCCAACCGGGACAGTCAGCACGGAAGATGGCGTGGTTCTCCTTGATGGGGGATTGAAGCAAGGAGAGGTGGTGTTCATCAGAGCAGTTCTGCGGGGGAGCATGGTCAGCAGATGGTGCCACCTGAACGTCAGAAACACCTGCTATGACAGACTTGCTGAAATACTGTGTGCATTCCTGTCAAACCCCATCTGGTTGACCAGCCGTCCCTCAGAGTATTGTCCCATTGGCCTCTAACTGAGCTCAGAAGCACAGTGAGTTCTCAGCTTCTTCCGTACCCTCTGATACTGCCTGGCAACCCTCTCAGCTTGGCATGGCTGGGGAAGGGTGGACAATCCCAACCTACAGTAGCCCAGATCTCAATAACTCCAAGGCACAGGGGGTGAGGGCAGAGCTGAACGGGGTGGGATCTGGATAAGGGACCAGGCTAAGCACAAAGCAGCAAGAAGCTCTTGTACTCCATTGTGCTGCTGCTGCTGCTGCTGCTGGGATGTGTGTTGTTGACTCAGCCAGCCTGGGCTTTCCAGGGAGGGGATCAGAGAGGCCTGAAACCAATCAGGCCTGGCCCCTCCCCCAGCTCCTGCAGCACATCCCCCCCCCTCCCAGAGTGTTGGCAAGTGGAGGCAGGGTCATTGCCAGGGGTCAGCAGAGTTTGGAAAGCACTAAAATAGAGAGAGCAGGTCTCTCGGGAACCACTCTGACTCACAGCGATGGGTGCCAAGGATTCTTACATTGCCAAATGTTGGCATTCTGCGCCAGATCCCATCTCCCCCCCCTCCCCCCCACCACTTCAGTGCCGGACTCCCCCCCACCCCCCACTGCAGTGACCCAGTGTGGTCACACAGGCACTGGGGATGGACATTGCTACCTTGACATGGTCTTCCAAATGGCTGGCCTTGCAATGCTTCTAACAAATCTACAACAGCACAGTGAGCGAGAGCGACACAGTGAGAGGGAGAGAGAGAGAGACTGAGAGACAGAGAGACTGAGAGAGGGAGAGAGACAGAGAGAGAGGTGCTGAGGGGGGAGAAGGAGAAAGAGAGAGAAAGATGGAGAGAGAGAGAGTCAAAGAGAGAGAGAGAGACAAAGAGAGAGAGAGAGTGAGAGAGAGAGAGACAGAGACGGAGAGAGAGGGGGAAGGGGAGAAAGACAGAGTGAGAGAGTGAGAGAGAGACAGGGAGAGTTGGTTTGCTTGATGCCAGTGGTCCCTTGTGTTTCATGCTGTCTGCACTTGAAATGTCAGAAAGGCTCTTCCAATGGGTCAAACTGGAGCAACAGACCCCCGATAGCAAACTGTTGAGTGAGTGGGACAGCCAAGTGCAGACTGCACATCAGGAGAAAAGCTGTGAGCATATTCCCAGCTGTTCACACACACACACATCGGTACACACACACACACACACACACACACACACAATCGGTACACTCTCTCTCACACACACACACAGACATCGGTACACTCTCTCTCTCTCTCTCACACATACACGCACTGCCCCAGTTTCCCACAGTAACACAATGTCATGTATGCCACACAGGAGCCTGACGACTGGTTCTCCATAACCAAAGCACAGACCAGAAAGCTGTAGGACATGGAAGCACCGAAGGCCATTCAGCCCATTGCATCTGCTTCATCGTTCAAGATAAGATCTGATTACCCTGAACTTTCCTGCGTTCTTCCCCCCTCAGCGTGAAATCCTCAATGATTAAACATCTGTCTGCCTCAGCCTGCAATGTACTTCATGACCCAGCCTGGCCACCCCAGTGTGGGCTAGAATCTCACAGACGGACTCCCACCTGGACAGAAGAAATACCTCCTCATCCTGACCTCCCACAGGGGGAAACATTCTCTCTGTATCTCCCCTCAGGCCTCATTGTTCAATACGGTCACCTCTCCTTCCTCAAAAACTCCACCGAGTACCACGCCTGCCTACACAAGCTCTTCTGATGAGAGAGTCCCTCCATCCCCGGGCTCAGACAAGTGAACCTTCTCTGGACTGTCACTCATGGTCAGTCTACCTTTCCTTCAAGGTGGAGACCAAATCTGTTCACAGGACCCCCAGCTGGGGCCGGGCTAGTGCCTGCAAAACAAAACCCTGACTTTTATATTCCAATCCCGCTGAAGTAGTTGAGAAGTCGAACAATTTAGGCCTTTCCTCTCTGAAATTGGGAAGAATGAGGGAAGATCAAAATGAGGGATTCAAGATGGGAAAAGGTGTGGGCAAAATAGACGTGGAGAGGAGGCTTCCTGTTGTGGGACATTCCGGGATGCGAGGTCATAGTTTTAGGATAAGGGGTCGCAAATTACAAAACAGAGTCAAGATGAGAGTGGTGCTGGAGGAGCACAGCAGGTCAGGCGGCATCCAAGGAGCAGGAGAGTCAACGTTCCAGGCCGGAGCCCTTCACAATTCCAAACAGAGTTGAGGAGAAACTCCTTCTCCCAAAGGGTTGTGAATCTGTGTAATTTGCTACCCTGTAGTGCAGTGGATGCTGCTGGGGCAGGGAGTACATTTAAGGAGGAGTCAGACAGGTTTTTATTTGGTAATAACTGAAGGGAGATGGAAAGAAGGCAGGAAAATAGGGGTGAGGAGCAGATCGTCCATGACCCAAATGGTGGGCCACAGTCGATGGGCTGAATGGCCTAATCCTGCTCCTGTGTCTTATGAACTGATAATGGCCAACATTCCATTTGCCTTCCCTATTCCCCACTGAACAGAGATGACTACTTCTTGTCATTCCCAAATCCCTCTGTCCTTGAGCATTCTGTATTTACTTCAGATTCAGGTCTTCCACTGCTCTCTGCTCAAACGGGTCACCTTCCATTTCCCCGATATTCCATCTCCCAGGGTTTTGACCTCACACCTAACCTGCAGAGTTTGTCATATCCTTGCTCCATGCCTTCCCAGCTGTGTTTGTGTCATCTCCATACTTAGCTATGTTCAGTTTCCCGTGTCCAAGTTTTCAACACGTATTGTAAATAATTGGATCGTGTGAGAGCGTGTGTGTGTGTGCGCGTGTGTGTGTGAGCGTGAGTGTGTGTGTTTGTGTGTGTGTGTGAGAGAGTGCCCACATTGTATCACTCCACTGGTTACAGGTTGCCTTCCTGAAAATTCCTGCTTTATCCCAACTCTCTGTCTTCTATTAACCAGCCAATCCTCTCTGCAAGGCAAAAATAAAAGCATCACCTCCAACACAATGGGATCTCAGCTTAGTGTGTCCTAACTTATTGAACTCCTTCTGAAAATCCATTCATGAACTTTCGGTTCTCACTGGGTGAGGCAGCATTAATTGCCCATCCCGAATTGCTCAGGGAGCAGTTCAGAGTCAACCCCATTGCTGTGGGTCTGGAGTTACATGTAGAGCCAGACCAGGTAAGGATGGCAGATCTCCTTCCCTTAGGGACATTAATCGACTAGATGGGGGGCTTTCGAACATTCAACAATGGATTCATGATCATCTTCATTCCAGACTTTTAAAAATCAAATTCAGGTTCCACCATCTGCCATCAAAAGTGGGCCACCAGAACATGACCTGGGTCTCTGGATGAACAATCCAGTGTCAATACCATGAGGCCATCGATTCTGCTGAATATATAATATATAACGTGTATGATACCCACTGGCTCCCTCGACCTACAGATTGAGTCAATGTGTCGGCTAGTTTCCCTTTATAAAGGTATGCTGACTCAACGTGATCAGATTTCTAATCGCTCTCTTATTACATCTGCGATTACAGACTTGAGCATTTTTCCAAGGGTACATGTCATATACATTTCAGATTTCTATTGGATTCACATCCTCTGGTGTGCTGTGCCAGATTTGAACCTGGGGTCTCTGGATGAACAGGTCAACCATGTCATCATTTGGCCATGACAGGTCCCCATGTTCCACTTGCTCTCTACCACTCCTGTCTCACTCTTCGAGTTGCTGTTGTGAATACAGGCCAGAGTGAAGGAAAACCCACACCCCGACCTTTCACACGCATCACCCCAGTACCTGAGGACACACTCTCTGTATCCACAATCCCAGGCATGTCCTCCCCAGCGACACGCAGTGCTGCTCAGAGTCATCTTGGCAATCTGCACCAAACAATCCCACATCAAGCCAAACGCAGCAGAAAGACAATTAGTGTTCACCCATTTCACACCATTAATGGGCTCCCTTTCCCATGGAGCACACAGCTAATCCCTTCCGTTTTCCAAGGTTTCACACGTTAAGTAGCACCACTCCCAGTCTGTTTATGGAGCTTCATTCCTGAGGAAATGAAGTGCACTCTTTCAAACAACCGAGTCCTTCCTCACAGCGAAATCAAGAGGGGTGAGAGAGCTTTCCTCATTGGGGGGACTGAAGTGGTCATTAATAATCCCCTTCCTTTCAGCCCACAGAGTGCTGTCCACAGACCCCTCTCCACAATCAGCACGGCCACGTTCAAATACACTCATTTCACAGCCAAGTCCAAGCCCCAAGAACACACGGCCTTCAGCAGTTTCAACAGCCTTGTGTTTCTCTGACAGCAGCCCTGCTGTTTTAGCCTGTCTGTCCACATGTGAGAGGCAGTGTGTGCATGTGAGAGTGTGAGTGTATATACACTTGTCAGAGTGAGTGTGAGTGTGTGTGCCAAATAGTGAATGTGTGTTATAAAGAGGGAGGGGGAAATTGATTCACATGTGTGCTTGCTTCAGTGCTGTTAGACTTTGGTGTCAGTCTGTTATTGTGAATGTCGAGAAGATGTTTGTGGGTCTGGCTTTTAGAGGGTGTGGTAGTAAGGAGCATGGACCTTTCCTTGAGCAGACAAGTCATGCAGTCATACAGCACACAAACAGACCCTTTGGCCCATCCAGTCCATGCTGACCGTAATCCCAAATTCAACTTGCCCCACCTGGCTGCTCCTGACTCATATTCCTACAAACATTTCCTATTCATGGGACTATCTAATTACTAAGTAATTAGTTGTCTGAAATACTTAACGACTCATCAAATATCTTTTAAACGTTGTCACTGTCCCCACAATCACCACTTCCTCTGGAAGTTCATCCACACGGGAACCACCCTCTGGGTAAAAAAGTTGCCCCCCTCGTATCCTTTTTAATTCTTTCACCTGTCACCTGAAAAAAAATGCCCCTGTTCTGGAAAAGACCCCAGGGAAAACACACCTGGCTTTCAGCTTATCTATATCCCTCATGATCTTATAAAACTGTGTGCAATTCTGGTCTCCTTCCTATCGGAAAGATGTTGTGAAACTTGAAAGGATTCAGAAAAGATTTACAAGGATGTTGCCAGGGTTGGAAGATCTGAGCGACAGGGAGAGACTGAACAGGCTGGGGCTGTTTTCCCTGGAGTGTTGGAGGCTGAGGGGTGACCTTATAGAGGTTTACAAAATCATGACGGGCTTGGATAGGGTAAATAGACAAAAGTCTTTTCCCTGGGGTGGGGGAGTCCAGAACTAGGGGGCATAGGTTTAGGGTGAGAGGGGAAAGATATAAAAGGGACCTCAGGGGCAATGTTTTCACACAGAGGGTGGTACGTGTATGGAATGAGCTGCCAGAGGAAGTGGTGGAGGCTGGTACAATTGCAACATTTAAGATGCATTTGGATGGGTATATGAATAGGAAGGGTTTGGAGGGATATGGGCCGGGTGCTGGCAGGTGGGACGAGATTGGGTTGGGATATCTGGTCAGCATGGACGGGTTGGACCGAAGGGTCTGTTTCCATGCTGTACACCTCTATGACTATGATTCGAAGGTCAACACTCAGCCTCCAGCGCTCCAGTGAAAAATGTCCCGGCCTGTCCAGCCCCTCCTTATAACTCTCACCCGCCATTCCCAGCAACATCCTGGCCAATCTCCCTCTGTTTAAGAATACCCTTCCTCTAACAGGGTGACCTGAACTGCAGACAGCTCTCCAGCACACCAACATTCTCAACAACCTCAACATAACGTTTCCAACTCGCACATCAGAGGTCAAAAACTGCGCATGTGGAAAGTTACTGCCAAGGAGAACTTAGGGCCGGGGGCGAAGAATGAGGGAGGAGGCTTTTGTTGAAACATAAAAGCAGGCTCCCATTCCAATAACATCTGGCAGTGCTCAACAACAGGGATATGACGTGCAACCCCTGTGGCGTGGATGAGATTCTTCTGTCTGTTCCGATCAGAGATTCCCTCCTGATGGCCACTTACATTTCCCATTGTAGTCTCGGGAGCGAGAGGCTGATCGTGCAGAGATGCGCTCTCTCACGTTCATTTCCAAACGCATACACGCCATGTTTTCCATCAGACATCTATCCTGCAAGAGCCACCTACACAGAGTCAGACAGCAGGGAAACAGACCCTTCGGTCCATCCAGCCCATCCCAAACCCAACTAGCCCCACCTGCCTGTGTGTGGCCCATATCTCTCCAAACCTTTCAGATCTGTGTGCTGCTCGAAATGTTTTTTTAAAGGTTGTAATGGTACCACATCCATCACGTCCTCTGTAAGTTCATTCCACACACGAACCACTGTCTCGATAAAGTAAGTGTCCCTCATGTCCGTATTTAAAATATTTCCCCTCTCACTCTAACATTGTGCCCCCTAGTCTGGATATCCCCCACCCCAGGAAAAGATATCTGCCAGTCACCATATCCAAGCCCCTCGCTATTTTGTAAACCTCTGTAAGGTCACCCTTCAACCTCCTATGTTCGAGTGAAACAGGTCCTGGCCAGTCCAGCCCCTCTGTTATAACTCTCACCCTCCATTCCCAGCAATACCCTGGTAAATCTGTCTGAACCCTCTACAGTTTAGTAATATCCTTCCTGTAACAGGGTGACCAGAACTGAACACAGTGTTCCAGAAGGGGCCTCACTAACATCCTGAACAACCTCGGCAAAACACTCCAACTCAGATACTCTGAGGTCTGAACAATGAAGGCAAGTGTGCTGAATGCTTTCTAAACCACCGTATCTGTATGGGATGCAAATTTCAAAGTATTACATTCCTGAGCCCTCAGTCTGTGTGTTTGATCTTGAATTGTACAAGTCCTGCCCTCGTTTGTTTGACCAAAATACAACAGCTCACACTGATCCAATCTTCAGCCCATTGACCCAGTGTCAAGATCACTTGGTAACCTTCTTCACTGTCCACCCTAGCATCCATTTTGGTGTCATCTGCAATCTTACTAACACCTCAGCTGACTCGTTTCTCAAAATGACAAATACAAGTGGGTCAAAGTGAGGAGGCTATTTCCCAGGTGCTGGAGAGGGGAATGATATCTGATAGTGACACTCTCAGCTCAGATTCTATGACACAGACAACTTTCCAGCTCCTGTTTCTCTGCAGGGATCGCGACCGGAATGGCTTTGGGAAAAGCAAACCGAGAGTCATTTCTGAAAGAGATTCCTCTCAATTGTGATGAGGCTTTCAGAGCTGTGTTTTGTCCTGGATTCTTTGGGACAGACAGAGATTGAAGGGACAGGTGCTGAGCAGTCTATCAGAAGAGAACCAACTTGCGAAGCCTTGGCTCTGTTTATTTTAAAGCTGGAACAATAGAAGCAGCCTGCACGGGTGTGTTCAAGCTCCCACTCAGTTTAGTCTAGCTTTCAGCTGTTGCTGTTGGTGTGTTGAAGGTATTTTTCCCTCTCTCAATTTCAGCCAAATCCTGGCAGTTCCTTTCCTGGGGTTGTTGAATTGCAGAGGAGACAAGATCTGTTTTTCGGAATTTGCCAAGGTGTCTGTTTCTGGGATGTTACTGTATTGGAACAGTTCCTTAGTATTAGTTACTGTATCTGTTAATCTGTTAAATTTTCCAATCAAGTTCAGTTATTCAAAGTTGTTCTGTCTTTTGCTGGTATTTTAACTATTGTGTTTAAACGGACTGTGTTTTGTCAAATAGTTTGACCAATTGAATTGCACCTGGAACCCAGCACCTTTCCAATAAGCAAAGGTTAGGGGTGAGGGTGCCTTCTTTGTGTATTCAGAGGGGGTCTGATCTGCTCCGGAACACAAAATACAACACCAGAGGGTACAGAATCCAAGTCTGAGCACTCATGTAAAAAGTACACCTTTATGATCTGAGACAGAACCCCAGACAGTCTGAAAGCATTTCACAGTCAATGGTGTTTTTGGAAAATGTGGTTAACATTCTCCTGTCGGAATGTGACTTTCAGCACTTTGGACAATCTGGACTCATCCTATAAACACAGAGGCTATGTCAGCAGGTCAGGAGCATATCCTCTCTTCCCAAACACCTGTCCACCATCTGCAAGGCACAAGTCAGGAGTGGGAGGGAATACTCCCCCCTTGCCCCTGGATGGGGGCAGCACCAACAACACTCAAGAAGCTCGACACCGTCCAGGACAAAGCAGCCCGCACTTGATTGGCACCACATCCACAAACATCCCTTCCATCCCTCATTGACGCTCAGTAGAGCAGTGTATACCATTTACAAGATACACTCCAGAGATTCCCCTGAGATCCTCAGACCTTCCAAACCCATGACCACTTCCATCTAGAAGGACAAGGGGCAGCAGATTCATGGGAACACCAGCCCCTGCAAGTTCCCCTCCGAGCCTTTCTCCATCCTGACTTGGAAATATATCGCTGTTCCTTCACTTTCACTGGGTCCGAATCCTGGAATTCCCTCCCTAGGGGCACTGCAGCGGTTCAAGAAAGCAGCTCACCCCCACCTTCTCAAGGTGGGGCAACTAGGGACAAATGCTGGGCCCAGCCAGTCACACCCATGCCTGTGAATTACTGAACAAACTCAGCAGCCAATGTGCACACAGCAAGATCCCACAGACAGGATTGTGTTGGCACCTCCTTCACTCTCAGGCTGACTAACCGCAGCACCACACACGGATTGGGAATGTGGGAGGACGCACAGGGGTTGAGGAGTGTCCCTACACACATGGCGAGAGGGGAGTTCTGTCAGCACCCCAGCTAGAGCAGCTTCTCTCAGAGACACTGGAGCATCACTGACATATTCAGTTCAGGTGCTATCCCACCCCGTCAGCTGTGAGACGCTGTCTGGGATAGGCTAGGGTCTGAGGAGAATGTGCCCGCTCCCCTCTAACTGCAGTCACACTCCGGGAGGGTGAGTGGCCTGGGCATTGCAGATCCCTGTGTACGGCATCAGCCCCAAACGTCCAGTTCAGAGGGCAGAGTCCTGTCCCACGGTTCACACCCGCCCAGACAAGCTGAGAACAGTGTGGAAACCAGCACAGCACTCTGACGGCACTGAAAGAGTTAGCTCCTGGACCCTGGCCGTGACTGCACAACCAAGAACTGAATTATTCATCATCAACTGCTCCCTGATGATTAAAACTGTACCGCGTGTTTAACCAAGATTCTCCAGGGACTGATCGCTGCCAAACAAAGGCCAAATTCCCACATGTGGTAACACTCCTGCAAATTAGCAGCAAAACTGGAACACAAAAACAGGCTAAGCAGCAAGAAAAGAATGTAGTGGCTCCGCAGCGGGAACGTTACGCTGCACTTGGACAGAGAAGCAGGATTCTTGAAGACAGCCACTGTGAGGTTCAGTTTGCCATGTGATTCCAACACTAGGAGAAGGCTCCATTGTTTTGTGTGTCAGAGGAGATGCTGAGGATTGATGGTGTGAGAGGTGAGAGGCTGTGAGTTCCCACTCCAGGGAGCGTTGGAAAGCTAGGAGTGAGGGTACACACAGGGAGAGGGTCGGAGATGCTCACTGTTTTGATCCAGTCCCTGAGCCGTGTACAGGAGCTGACCTGTTAAAGGTGACCAGCACATGGCCTTGCAGGCTCTCTGACTGTACCCTCTCTCCCCTCACACTGTCTCCGACCCTCTCCTTGTAGCCAGGGTGCAGAACCTTCAGAGTTTCCTGGAGCATGTGGTCATTGCCATTTCTCCCTCCATCCCTCCCTCAAACCATCAACAGGATTCCGCAATCACTGGCCACCCACATTGGGTCCCAATCCCACAAAGACAATCTCAATCCATGAGAAACCCCACCAACAGCACCGGAGCCAATCCCAAGTCCAGCGGAACACCACAGGGACCACTTTCCATGACAGTATCATCCATTAACCATCAGCCTCACCTTCCCATCACTGAGCTCATTTCAGATCCAATTAGCCAGGTTTCCCTGTGTCCCATGGTAGTTGACTTGGCTGACCATTCTAGCATGTGAGATCCTCTGGAATTCTGTGTTAAAATCCAGGTGGATGACATTCCCACCACTGCCCTCATCTATCCTCCTTGTGACTTTCTTGAAAAATTGCATTGATTTAATTAAACACGACCTTCCCTGAACAAAGTTTTACTGAGTATTCCTGATTCATCCGTGCCCTTCTCCGCAGTTTATCCCATCTCTCGGAATCACTTCCCATCCACAGGTACATCCACTGGTACCTCGTGAGGATTGGGAAGTGCTTACCAGTGCACCCACCGTCTCCAAGCTTCCTGGAACATCCTGTGATGTAATCCGTCTGGTCCTGGTGGTTTACCCACCTTGAAGGAGATGTGTTCCTCGCTGCATTGAAGATTTCCCACTCCGATTCTTCAATGACATTGTGCTAATCATCCCCACTCCACTGTGAAAACACAAGCCCCTCCCGCAAAGCTTGCCCGAGTTATCGAAAGCACACACATGGGTCACCATGTCCGTCTCTGACCACCATGCCAACCCTTTCCCTCGCCACCCCCTCAGCCCTTGTGTCCTGAGAAAACCATGTTCCGTCATTTCCCTCGCCTGGTATGTACCTCTCAGCCTGTCTACACTTTCTCAATTCCTGTTTCTCATTCACCGCTGGGAGCTCTCGCCTTTCTCCAGGGTGACCCTCTTTTTCTTGAACTGCCTGGAGTTTGGTTTCTTTGCTCCCGTGAGAGCTCTGGAGACCTGGGGTTGGGGTATGGCTCAACATGGAGCAGGTACACCCATCTCAGCAGCATGCCTACCTCCGTCTGGCCGACTTCCCTCTGATCTCCCCCTTCTGGAAGCTGCATCCAGCCCAGGGTCAGCTCTCAGCTCTGCACAACGTACCTTCCCCCTGAGTTACAGCAGATCACTGCCTTGTTCCAGCACCATGCTCAACCTAGCTATCGTTATGATCACTATCTCCACTTTCCCAGCTTCCTTTTAAAGGACTCAATCCAAACAAAATGCGCCCCCTCCCTTGGGCATGTTATGTGCTGGCTGGAAAGATTCTCTTGTACACAGTTGGAGGGTTTGCTCCCCCCTGTGTATCCCCCCAGTGGGGAGGTGGGTAATTAATGTCCCCCTCTCTTACCACCCTGTGGGCGTTGCACCCAGATCACTGTGTCTGTTTCTCCTCAATCTCTCTCTCTCCCCTCCAACTGAGAGCAGTGTAATTGCCCACGTGTTATTTTTCTGTACAATATGACGTCACCTGATGCCTCAGGTCTGTCCGGAGTCCTCCTGAGAAGTTGGAGAAGGGTCATTGGATCTGAAACATTCCCTCTGCTTTCTCCCTGTTGGAGGTGCTGGGTTTCTCTAGCTTTTCCAGTGTTTTGCCCTTTGCCCCTGTTTAAGCTGGATTGCCATGAGGACAATTATCTCCTGCTGTCTGGTATCTGACTATTTTGGAGACTCCTTCCCCTGACCAGCACACTGATTGTCACTGACAAACCTCTCCGTTTCCTTTGTCCTTCAGAGTCACTTGGTCAAGTCTGACCCTGTGCACCCCACCCCCTTCAGCCCTTTCCTGATCCCGTTCTCGCCTCAGGTTCCCCACCCCCCACCATGTCGCCCTGAAGCTCTGTGCAGCCCATCTCTGTGCCATGGTATTGTCCTTGCTCTTGTCCAGGTGTTTGCGGTTCTCCCTGCGCCAGGATTAATCCCTGTCCCTCGCTCCCTCCCTCCTGCAGCTTCTCCTGTTGGAGTTCTCCCCGACACGAGGGACTGGCCACCATCCTGGGATTCCTGCTTTCCCCATGCTGATGTTCCCATCGCCCTGAAACTGCTTTGAGGACTTCATTGTCCTCCCCACCCCCTCACAGGGATCACAGCTTCTGGCTGTTCAGCCCCCTCTCCCTCCCAGGACGATCCTTCAGCCTGGCCCCAGGGAGAGAACAGACCCACGCCAGCCTCCTTCCCGATGAACAGACCCACTTGGATGACTGCCCTCACTACCTCTTGGTCCCCTCCTGTCCAGCCCAGAGACCCCTATCCTCCCCTCTGAGACAGTCGCGACCCCCCCATTCCAGTGTCCAAACCCGAGAGTGGATCAGAGAGTGGGATCCCGGGAACACGCGCACGGCCTGTGCCTTCGCTTGGATTGTGTCTCCTGCCGACCTCTGCGCTCGTCCTGTGTGTGGTGACCACCTGCCCATCGGAACCAACCTCCACGACCCAGTACCGTGACTCCAGCTCAGGCTGCTCAGACTCTGACAGGCCAGAGCCCAACTGCCGAAAGCTGCACGTGGCCATGCAAGTGACCAGCAGCCTCCTTCACATCCCACATCCAAACGCGTGGCTATTCCACAGGGCCGAGCTGTGCTGCCATGCCTCAGCTCCCCTTCCTTGGCAGTGAAGATGATCGATGCAGTGTTACCACACCGTCTGACTTGACCTGACCAGCCTAAAGATTGTGTTTCACACTTGGCTCACAGGAGCTCCGTCAGTGAACAACAAGAAATAGTTCCTGATGAAGGGTTTTTGACCAAAATGTTGATTTTCCTGCTCCTCAGATGCTGCCTGACCTGCTGTGCTTTTCCAGCACCACTCTAATCTTGACTCTGATCTCCAGCATCTGCAGCCCTCACTTTCGCCAACAAGAAATAGTTCTCATTTCCAGCCTCTCCCTGATAAAGGTCTGTCCCCAATCCCCAGCTCTGTGTGATTCCCCTCACTCTCCCACAACACCCTGCTTATCTGCGGCCTATGGTGACGTTGAAGCCAGGATCCTGGAGTGTTCACCAGGACTCCGTCCAGCACAGTGCGATAGAAGCTGGTGTCCAGTACCTGAGACAGTGCAGCACTGCTTTGACAGGGTCAGGCTAGAGTACACCCCAGACTCCACTCCGAGATGGAGGAGCTGACAGTGTTAAAGATGGAGCCTCACCCAACACCCAACCAGAAAACAACTCTGACATTGCAGGCTAGCTCACACAGCCCCTGAAATTAAAAGCAACTTTCTGGTTGTCGACATATCCCTGACATTCCCATTTCTGGGACAATGCTCCACTCATGCCTGGCCTCCAGCATCCCAACACAATTCCCATTCACCAGGCCTGTTCCAACAGATTTCAGAGAAACAAAATCTGTACAGTCTCCTCTTTAAAATTCCAGAGCTGAAAGGTGCCGAGGGAATTCCTGACCCGGATTTGGGGCGGTTTGCTCAGACAGCTGAAACGCAGGAAGATTTTTCTCAATCTCCCGCAGAGAGGGTGAATAATGTTTGTGTGAAACAGCTCAGCAGCTGAGTCCTTGCTGTTCCCTGTGATTACCTGTGAGACTGAGAGTCCTAGCTGGTCTCACACTGGGATACCTGATACAAGGGTTCAGTCCATCCAGCAATGGTTCAGGCAGATGATGGGGAATGCCAGACAATACTGGCTAAGTTCCCTGAGTTGAATGCCTGAACGAGTCACAACCAGAGACAGACAGCACAGCAGAGAGCTGAGCCCCTGTGCTGCTGGGGAACACTCAGCTGATGCTGGGAGTGGGTTCTAACAGTGCCCATCACCGACAGGTATGTTAAATACTCCAGCCACACCATCGTCACCGGAGGGGGGGCCAGGTCTCTGGGTGAGAATCCGTCCTGAAACATCATGGAAAGGGCTCCTGTTCATCTCTCCGTGAACGTGGAGCTGACTGGGGAAGCTGCCCCCATGTTAACCACGCTGCCGTGACTCCCTTCACACTGAACCTAGTCAGGGAAGATCAATCCACTCAGTGGCTCCCAGTGCATGTCCCAAACCAGGGGACAGCCGTCTCACTCCTGAGTCACTCCATCTTCCCTGCATAAGAACCTAAAAGCTTCCATCAAACCTCCCCCAACTCCTCTTGACCTTGTCAAATCCAGGGAATATTCATTCCAAACAAAGATGTTGACTGGGAGCATTCCAAATATTTGGAATTGTGCTCTTTTCATCGGAGTGTGTGAGTGAGTTGTAATGCTGCTTGGCTCAATGGTTTGGTCTCTTTGGAATTAGCAGTAATGTGTCCAACCGTGTCATATAATAAGATAAATACTCCCTCGGAAATAAGGCAACTCGCTTTTCCAATTTCGCACTGCCTTGGAACAAATAAACTTGGAACAGAGTTTCCAGTGGCCAGGCTGGTTTGGATAAACAAAGTCAAAGAGGGTGTACCTGAATGGTGTGTGCTGTGATGATGTAACCCTTCAACCCACCAGTCCATGCTGACTATCAGCTGGTCCCGCCTGCCTGCTCCTGGTCCACATCCCTCCAAACCTTTCCTGTTCAAGGACTGACCCAAATGTTTTTGAAATGTTTTAACTGTACGCACACCCACCACAGACCAACAACACTCTGGGTGAAAATCTTGCCCTTGGTGTCCTTTTTAAATCTCTCTCCTGTTGCCAATCCCCCCCGAGTTTGGAACTCCCCGACTCTCACGAAAATACATCTGCTATTCTCCTTATACTGTCCCCTCACAATTTTATAAAGATCAGACACCAGCCTTGTGTGCTCCAGCCTCTGCTGGGGACTCTGACCCTCCATTCCCAGAAACATCCGGGTAAATCTCTTCCGAAACTTCTGCAGCTTCATCATCTCCTTCCAGTAAGACACCAAAATTGGAGGTGTAGTGGACAGCAAAGAGGGTTACCTCAGATTACAACAGGATCTGGACCAGATGGGCCAATGGGCTGAGCGGTGGCAGATGGAGTTTAATTCAGATAAATGTGAGGTGCTGCATTTTGGGAAAGTAAATCTTAGCAGGACTTATACACTTAATGGTAAGGTCCTGGGGAGTGTTGCTGAACAAAGAGACCTTGGAGTGCAGGTTCATAGCTCCTTGAAAGTGGAGTCGCAGGTAGATAGGATAGTGAAGAAGGCGTTTGGTATGCTTTCCTTTATTGGTCAGAGTATTGAGTACAGGAGTTGGGAGGTCATGTTGCGGCTGTACAGGACATTGGTTAGGCCACTGTTGGAATATTGTGTGCAATTCTGGTCTCCTTCCTATCGGAAAGATGTTGTGAAACTTGAAAGGGTTCAGAAAAGATTTACAAGGATGTTGCCAAGGTTGGAGAATCTGAGCTACAGGGAGAGGCTAAACAGGTTGGAGCTGTTTTCCCTGGAGCGTCGGAGGCTGAGGGGTGACCTTATAGAGGTTTATAAAATTATGAGGGGAATGGATAGAATAAATAAACAAAGACTTTTTCCTAGGGTGGGGGAGTCCAGAACAAGAGGGCATAGGTTTAGGGTGAGAGGGGAAAGATATAAAAGAGACTAAGGGGCAACTTTTTCACACACAGGGTGCTACGTGTATGGAATGAGCTGCCAGAGGATGTGGTGGAGGCTGGTACAATTGCAACATTTAAGATGCATTTGGATTGGGATATGAATAGGAAGTTTGGAGG
Organism: Hemiscyllium ocellatum; assembly: GCF_020745735.1. NCBI lineage: Eukaryota > Metazoa > Chordata > Chondrichthyes > Orectolobiformes > Hemiscylliidae > Hemiscyllium > Hemiscyllium ocellatum. Next base: position 18,831,999 of record NC_083448.1, read on the forward strand.
GATATGGGCCGGGTGCTGGCAGATGGGACGAGATTGGGTTGGGATATCTGGTCAGCATGGACGGGTTGGACCGAAGGGTCTGTTTCCATGTTGTACATCTCTATGACTCTATGACTGCACACCGTTCTCCAGAAGAAGCCTTACCAAAGGATGTACAACCTCAACACGACATTCCGACTCAAAGGTCGGAGCCATCAAGTTAAGATGTCAAGTTAATGAGTTAACAATGAGTTAGGGCAGCTCAGGGCTCAGTCAAGTCTCTGAGATCGGGAACTGTCTGGAAATGCTTGGTGGTGGGGGTTCAGGGCTGACTGTGAAGGTGCTCTGTAATGGATGACCCCTGACACTGGAGCGCTCTCACCAATACAGCTCTGAGGGCTTAGTCATTGTTTCAAACACACCACAGGCCGGTCTGTCCTGTCCATTCTGACCTATGACCCTGATGGCCAACTCTGTTCAGTTGCTCCCCCTCATTCTCCACCCACCTTAGATGGTCCGAGTCAGATTAACTTCCCCAGGATCCCTTCTCTTCCCTCTCCTTCCCGTCCCATGCTTTAGGAAAAGAGACCATTGGTTAAGCAGACTTCCTCAATGCCCTGGTGTAAAACCGCAGCGGTTGTTTGAGTGTGAGAAACCAATTGGCTCATTGTGCCGTTTTCAGGTCAGCATTGTTACTGAGTGCCAGCCTCCATCTCCCTGCACATCATCTCTACCTCAAATACCCACCCTGTGTACCCCTGGAGGACCTGTAATGAACTAGCCTCCAGCCCATGTCCAGGCAGTTGTTCCAGACCCAGGGTGGGAAAGGGTCTACCTCCCATCACCCTCACTTCGGTTCCACCTCACTTTAAATCCATTCCCCTCCCGTTCTTGTTCCTTTTCCAAGTGGGAACGGTCTCTCCCTGTTTACTCTGTCCAGCCCACTCCGGACTGTGAAAACCACAATCAGCTCTCTCTCTCTCAGCCTTCCCCTCTCCCGGGAGAACATTCCCAACCTCTTCAATCCATCCTCGTTGCTGGAGTTTCTCATCCCTGGAACGGTCCGTGTGAATCATTTCTGTATTCTCCCCCACGTATGCCCATCCTTCCAACAATGCGGTGCTCCCAAATGTTCCCAATACCGCAGCCATTGGGCCAGAGGAAGGAATCAGGGCTGGGGCTGGGGGGAGGGGGCAGGGGTGTGAAACGGGGTGAGGGGTACATGCTCCTGCAGTGTGGATGATGAAGGGCAGTGTACTCATTCCTGAGAACCCACTCTCTGCTCCATGCTCCTGCCCACAGCTCCTCGATCATTCCCAATACACCTCCCTGACACTCATATAACCCAGGCTATGCTCAACTCGGGCAGGTCGCTGCTAGATGGGCTGAATGGCCATATTGCCCATGTTCACAACATGCCCCTGTTATGACTCTTAAAGGGAACGTCCCTGTTGTTCCTCCAGCGGGATGTCCCTGTTGTTACTCCCAGGGCAGTGTCCCTGTTGTTATTCCTGGGGCAGTGTCCCTGTTGTTACTCCCGAGGGAACGGCCCAGTTGTTACTCCTGGGGCAGTGTCCCTGTTGTTACTCCCGAGGGAACGGCCCAGTTGTTACTCCTGGGGCAGTGTCCCTGTTGTTGCTCCCGAGGGAACGGCCCAGTTGTTACTCCTGGGGCAGTGTCCCTGTTGTTACTCCCGAGGGAACGGCCCAGTTGTTACTCCTGGGGCAGTGTCCCTGTTGTTACTCCCGAGGGAACGGCCCAGTTGTTACTCCTGGGGCAGTGTCCCTGTTGTTACTCCCGAGGGAACGGCCCAGTTGTTACTCCTGGGGCAGTGTCCCTGTTGTTACTCCCGAGGGAACGGCCCAGTTGTTACTCCTGGGGCAGTGTCCCTGTTGTTACTCCCGAGGGAACGGCCCAGTTGTTACTCCACGGTTCCTGGATTTGTCTCTGCCCTTATTTACAGACACTGACCATCGGGATGGACCGTAGTGTGAGGGCAATGTCCAGTGGAGACCAAATAAAGCTCGCAAACCTGCCTGAGGCCAGTATCAAGTGATGAATGAGTTACTGACTGTGTACTGTGTAAGGCGGGGTGTGTTACTGACCAGACAGTATAACCTCCTCCTTGTTAAAGAATAAACATTCCATAGCATTCCCGATTCTGAACAACTAGCAGCAGGAAGAGGACAAGAACTCAGCGTTTTGGAAAAGCACAGCAGGTCCAGCAATATCTGAGGAGCAGGAGAATCGACGTTTCAGACATTTGCCCTTCATTTGGAGCTCCCTGATTCCTGATAAAGGGCTTATGCCTGAAATGTCTGACCTCGGACGTTGCCTGACCTGCTGTGCTTTTCCAGCACCACACTCTCCACGTCAGGAGAATAATTGCTATGTGACAGTGTTCAGTTACTAATGGTTTTTGGACCTCAAACCACACTTAGTGTTTGCAGAGTTGGAATGCATCTCTCCTTTGGGACAGGGACTGACAGTGAAGTAAAACACTTGGACTAAGAGAGAGGGTGGGAGGGGCAGAGAGAGAGAGAGAGAGAGAGGTGGGCAGAGCAGGGAAGGGGATGGATAGGAGGTTTGAGAGGTTGTTGGAGTGGATGCCAGATTTAACAGTGGGTTAAAGCTGTGCAGGAATATATGAACAAGGCCAAAATGTGGTGTCATTAATGAGACAGAAGACAGGAAACTGCATTGACCAAGGGATAGAGAAACTTACAATCAAATTCCTGATGTTCAGATATCCCATCGTCACAACCAATCAAGGACTTGCTGTAATGGCGTCACTGTTGTTTCAGCTCTGGGTCCTGAATACATCTCAGCACTACAACTGAAGGCTTGTAATTGAGAACTACACCTCCCCGAGCCAAGCTGTTCCCTACCCAGCAGTGTGGGAAACTGTCCAGGTATGTCCTGCACACCAAAAGCAGGACCAATCTAACCTGGCCAATTCCCGTCCCATCAGTCTCCTGTCGCTCCTCAGGGAAGTGATGGAGGGTGTCATCACCAGTACTGCAGAGGGGCACCAGCTGGCAGGAATGATGCTGTGAACAGATAACTGTTACAAACGGATTGCTCAGGGAAATGAGAGCTGAGAAAACATGAAATCATTGCAGGTCATGAAACGTTTGCAAATATATGTGGAATCTCTCATTTAAAGTTGAGTCAGTTCAGGATGGAATATACTCACTAAAACGTGAGTGATTGAATCAACAGTTGTCTGTTGTTGAGATGAAATCGGAGATTGAGATGCAGAGCAAAGTGTTGTAATTGTCTAGTTAAAATGTTCCAGCGTTGCTCTGTAAACACATCAGAGGTGACCTCTCCAATCTGTGGAGGTGTGTTTGAGACGATGACCTTTATATGTAGGAGTCTGTCTCAATTGTTTCGAAATAAACTCTTCTGGTTATTTGCTGACTGTGGTGTTCTAATATAGAGACTGCGGTGTATAGGAAACCATTGCTTGTCTTGTGTGCTGTTGTTTTAGACTTGCTGGGAAGTTATGATTGAAGATGCTGACCCTATCTGCTCATGCTGTGTCCAGACACGTTACAGAACAGCACAAATCAAGAGGGTGACGTTATGACCCAATGATACCATCCATCCCATTCGTGAGAATGAAAACAAAACCCATGAAAACGTGATCACTCATATAGATTTGACGGTCAAGATGTCACAAGAACACCTCTTATCCCTCAAGAGGCTAAGGAAATTTCCCATGTCCATAAAAAGCCTCACCAGCTTTTACAGATGCACCACAGAAAGCGTTCAAACAGCAACTGTTCTGCCCAGAACCACAAGAAACTGCAGAAAGTTGTGAACATAGCCCAGAACATCACGCAAGCCAACCTCCCATCCACTGACTGCATCTACACCTTCCCTCAGGCAGCACCTTCCAAACCCATGACCACTTCCATCTGGAAGGACAAGGGGCAGCAGATACATGGGAACACCACCCCCTGCAAGCTCCCCTCTGAGCCCCTCCCCACCCTGACTTGGGAATCTCTCACCATTCCTCCACTGTCACTGGGTCAAAATCCTGGAATTCCCTCCCTGAGGACATTGTGGGCCTACCCACAGCACATGGACTGCAGCGGATCAAGACACCAGCTCACCCCCCCGTCCCACCTTCTCAAGGGGCAACTAGGGACAGGGCAATAAATACTGGGCCCAGCCTGTGATGATAAATACCAGAAATCTCAGGAATAAATAATACCAAGTCTGGCCATTCATTGTGCGATTTCTACACAGTATGATCCCACAACAACTACATATCAGGAAAACTATCACACTGGTAATGCTGGATGTATGAAGCAAAAACAGAACTTGCTGGAGAAACTCAGCAGGTCTGTCAGAAACTGTCAGAGAGCGAAAAACAGACTTAACCTGTCCAGAGCTCAGCCCCATGGGAGAATGACCAAATCATGTGGTGGTTGAGAGTGTGGTGCTGGAAAAGCACAGCAGGTCAGGCAGCATCCGAGGAGCAGGAGAGTTGACATTTCAGGTTTTATGAGGAAGGGGTGTTTGTGTCTGTGTGGGTGGGTGGGGGGTGGGAGTGTGTATCATTGACTGGGGCTCTCCCTGTACCGTGCTGCAGTATTGTTCACTGAGACAGAGTACAGCATGAACAAGGTGTGCTCAGTGTTCACGGCCAAGTAATGGAGTGGCCAGCCTGTGCACAGCATGATCCCACAGGTAGGGCAGCCTTTTGCCTGGTCTGCTCACCTGAGCATTGTATGAGAGCCGTTGTATGTGCAGGAGATGTGAGCTGGATGGTGGAGGTCCTGGAAATGTCTCTCCCCCTCCCCATCCCCCACCACCCCGCTAGCTCAGGTGGATCTGGCCTTGGTGTAGTGTTAACCTGGGCTCAGTCCCACTTGGGCCAAACTACAGCAGATCAGTGGGTTATAGTCTCTCCAACCCAGACCCTGGGCTGTTCCCTTCTCTCAGACAGGACGGGGAAGGGGTTGGTCTGCACAGACAGAGACAGAGAGGGGCAGCTGTGGGCTTCCTCAGTCACTCACTGAAACGTGTGTGTGGGTGTGTGTGTGTGTGTATACAAACCTCAGCTCCCTGACTGTGGG